>NC_088223.1:20725547-20730547 GCF_036934945.1 Oncorhynchus masou masou
CAGGCCATAAGGACCATAGTTATGTTTGGAGGAAAAAAGGGGATGCTTGCAAGACGAAGAACACCATCCCAACCGTGAAGCACAGGGGTGGCAGCGGTGCTATGCTGCAGGAGGGACTGGTGCACTTCACAAAATAGATCATTAGGAAGAAAAAGTATGTGAATATATTGAAGCAACATCTCAAGACATCAGTCAGGAAGGTGAAGCTTGATCGCAAATGGGTCCAAGCATACTTCCAAAGTTGCTTCCCACAATAAGTTGGGGGAATTTTGGCCTATTCCTCCTGACAGAGCTGGTGTAACTGAGTCTGGTTGCTAGGCCTCCTTGCTCACACACACTTTTTCAGTTTTGCCCACACATTTTCTAGAGGATTGAGATCAGGGCTTTGTGATGGCCACTCCAATACCTTGACTTTGTTGTCTTTAAGCCATTTTGCCACAACTTTGGATGTACAGTGGGGCAAAAAAATAGCCAGCCACCAATTGTGCAAGTTCTCCCACTTAAAAAGATGAGAGAGGCCTGTAATTTTCATCATAGGTACACTTCAACTATGACAGACAAAATGAGAAAAAAAACAGAAAATCACATTGTAGGAATTGTAATGAATTTATTTGCAAATTATGGTGGAAAATAAGTATTTGGTCACCTACAAACAAGCAAGATCTGGCTCTCACAGACCTGTAGCTTCTTCATTAAGAGGCTCCTCTGTCCTCCACTTGTTACTTGTATTAGTGGCACCTGTTTGAACTTGTTATCAGTATAAAAGACACCTGTCCACAACCTCAAACAGTCACACTCCAAACTCTACTATGGCCAAGACCAAAGTACTGTCAAAGGACACCAGAAACAAAATTGTAGACCTGCACCTGGCTGGGAAGACTGAATATGCAATAGTTAAGCAGCTTGGTTTGAAGAAATCAACTGTGGAAGCAATTATTAGGAAATGGAAGACATACAAGACCACTAATAATCTCCCTCGATCTGGGGCTCCACGCAAGATCTCACCCCGTGGGGTCAAAATGATCACAGCAAAAATCCCAGAACCACACGGGGGGATCTAGTGAATGACCTGCAGAGAGCTGGGACCAACGTAACAAAGCCTACCATCAGTAACACACTACGCCGCCAGGGACTCAAATCCTGCAGTGCCTGTCGTGTCCCCCTGCTTAAGCCAGTACATGTCCAGGCCCGTCTGAAGTTTGCTAGAGAGCATTTGGATGATCAAGAAGAAGATTGGGAGAATGTCATATGGTCAGATGAAACCAAAATTGAACCTTTTGGTAAAAACTCAACAACTCGTCGTGTTTGGGGGACAAAGAATGCTGAGTTGCATCCAAAGAACACCATACCTACTATGAAGCATGGGGGTGGAAACAATGCTTTGGGGCTGTTTTTCTGCAAAGGGACCAGGACGACTGATCCGTGTAAAGGAAAGAATGAATGGGGCCATGTATCATGAGATTTTGAGTGAAAACCTCTTTCCATCAGCAAGGGCATTGAAAATGAAACATGGCTGGGTCTTTCAGCATGACAATGATCCCAAACACACCGCCCGGGCAACGAAGGAGCATTTCAAGACTGGCCTAGCCAGTCTCCAGATCTCAACCCCATAAAAAAACTTTGGAGGGAGTTGAAAGTCCGTGTTGCCCAGCAACAGCCCCAAAACATCACTGCTCTAGAGGAGATCTGCATGGACGAATGGGCCAAAATACAAGCAACAGTGTGTGAAAACCTTGTGAAGACTTACAGAAAACGTTTGACCTCTGTCATTGCCAACAAAGGGTATACAACAAAGTATTGAGATAAACTTTTGTTATTGACCAAATACCTATTTTCCACCATAATTTGCAAATAAATAAATTAAAAATCCTACAATGTGATTTTCTGGATTTTTTTTCTTCTCATTTTGTCTGTAATAGTTGAAGTGTACCTATGATGAACATTACAGGCCCCTCGTCTTTTTAAGTGGGAGAACTTGCACAATTGGTGGCTGACTAAATACTTTTTTGCCCCATTGTATGCATGGGGTCATTGTCCATTTGGAAGACCCATTTGCGACCAAGCTTTAACTTCCTGACTGATGTCTTGAGATGTTGCTTCAATATATCCACATAATTTTCCTACCTCATGATGCCATCTATTTTGTGAAGTGCACCATTCCCTCCTGCAACAACTCACCCCCACATCATGATGCTGCCACCCCCTTGCTTCACGTTTGGGATGATGTTATTCGGCTTTCAAGCCTAACCCTTTTTCCTCCAAACATAACGATGGTCATTATGGCCAAACAGTTCTATTTTTTTTTTCATCAGACCAGAGGACATTTCTCCAAATGTACGATCTTTGTCCCTTTGTGCAGTTGCAAACCGTAGTCTGGCTTTTGTATAGCGGTTTTGGAGCAGTGGCTTCTTGCTTGCCAAGCGGCCTTTCAGGTTATGTCAATATAGGACTCGTTTTACTGTGGATATAGATACTTTTGTACCTGTTTCCTCCTGCTTCTTCACAAAGTCTTTTGCTGTTGTTCTGGGATTGATTTTCACTTTCCTCACCAAAGTATGTCCATCTCTAGAAGACAGAACGCGTCTCCTTCCTGAGCGCTATGACGGATGCGTGGTCCCATGGTCTTCATAATTGCTTACTATTGTTTGTACAAATTTCTTGATAACAAACTATAGTTTTGGCAAGTCGGTTAGGACTTGCCAAAACTATAGTTTGTTATCAAGAAATTTGTGGAGTGGTTGAAACATAAGTTTTAATGACTCGAACCTAAGTGTATGTAAACTTCAGACTTCAACTGTATATATATATATATGAGAGAGGGACTAGAGAGAGAGAGGGACGAGAGAGAGAGAGGGACGAGAGAGAGAGAGGGACGAGAGAGAGAGAAAGAGAGAGATTTGCTCTCTTACATTTTCTGTAGTTTTCCGATTATCCTCCTGTTCAGGGACACACGTCACTAAACCGAGCATCACGTTCCACTCGGTTACCTGTGGTGTCACATACTCACCCACTTAATGTGCCTGGTGCCTCTTCTGCCATGCTTCTGTTCTGTTCTGACTGAAGAGTTGGCTGTGGTTCTGTTCTGACTGAAGAGTGGGCTGTGGTTCTGTTCTGACTGAAGAGAGGGCTGTGGTTCTGTTCTGACTGAAGAGTTGGCTGTGGTTCTGTTCTGACTGAAGAGTGAGCTGTGGTTCTGTTCTGGTTTAAGAGTGGGCTGTGGCTCTGTTCTGACTGAAGAGTGGGCTGTGGCTCTGTTCTGACTGAAGAGTGGGCTGTGGTTCTGTTCTGACTGAAGAGTGGGCTGTGGTTCTGTTCTGACTGCAGAGTGGGCTGTGGTTCTGTTCTGACTGAAGAGTGGGCTGTGGTTCTGTTCTGACTGAAGAGTGGGCTGTGGTTCTGTTCTGACTGAAGAGTTGGCTGTGGTTCTGTTCTGGTTTAAGAGTGGGCTGTGGTTCTGTTCTGACTGAAGAGTGGGCTGTGGTTCTGTTCTGACTGAAGAGTTGGCTGTGGTTCTGTTCTGGTTTAAGAGTGGGCTGTGGTTCTGTTCTGACTGAAGAGTGGGCTGTGGTTCTGTTCTGACTGAAGAATGGGCTGTGGTTCTGTTCTGACTGAAGAATGGGCTGTGGTTCTGTTCTGACTGAAGAGTGGGCTGTGGTTCTGTTCTGACTGAAGAGTGGGCTGTGGTTCTGTCCTGACTGAAGAATGGGCTGTGGCTCTGTTCTGACTGAAGAGTGGGCTGTGGTTCTGTTCTGACTGAAGAGTGGGCTGTGGTTCTGTTCTGACTGAAGAGTGGGCTGTGGTTCTGTTCTGACTGAAGAGTGGGCTGTGGTTCTGTTCTGACTGAATAGTGGGCTGTGGTTCTGTTCTGACTGAAGAGTGGGCTGTGGTTCTGTTCTGACTGAAGAGTGGGCTGTGGTTCTGTTCTGACTGAATAGTGGGCTGTGGTTCTGTTCTGACTGAATAGTGGGCTGTGGTTCTGTTCTGGTTGAATAGTCATTATTATGCGCCTCATAACAAGCAAATAATTTCAGCTGGAGAAGTGTAATGTACTCGGCTTTACTATAAGATTATATTATATTATATTATTCAGAGATTCCAAATGAAATAGCAGGGCCGAAGTAATCTGTTCTAATAAAAAGCGATTAAATGTGATGAAATTATTGAGACGTGTGTTAAATAAAGAGCTTAAATAACGAGCTTCAAAGCTACTCTTGTTCACACTTGCTGGGTATTACACAGGCTCTGTCTATTACACAGGCTCTGTCTATTACACAGGCTCTGTCTATTACACAGGCTCTGTCTATTACACAGGCTCTGTCTATTACACAGGCTCTGTCTATTACACAGGCTCTGTCTCTTCCCGACGTAGAGAATAGGGTGACAGAGACAGAGACAGTGTGAAGAAGAAGTGACTGGATTTTCCCAATGGGATTTACCAATAACTGGAATGTCTCAAGATTGCTTCTCAGAAACATGTTACGTTTGGAGGATACAATAGAAAAACACACACACTCACATACACATGCGCACACCCACTCACTCGCACACAGACAGGCACGCACACACACTACACACAGAAAGAAATACACCAAGGGGAGAAAGACAAAATGCCAAACGGAGTCTTTTGTTGAGCTGTCTTTCAGCACAACCTGTCAGTAACCACAGGAGGTTGCCACAAGTGTTTCCAGCTTTTGTTAAAAGTCAGATTTATAGTCAGACAGTGTGTCCTTCAGGAATCTGCTTCCTGTAAGCCCAAACAGAACCCATACACAGCACTGCCTATTCTCTATCCTCCTCTGTTTCCATGGTGGGTTGTTGTTGCAGCAGTGTGACGTGTGTGTAATTGTAGATGCCATTATGGATAACAGCATGGTTTTAGCTGAGTGGCTGCAACTGAGTTGATTGTGTGTGTCTGGTTAAAAGCAGGGAACGGTAAGCTGTCCACTTCTGTGCTGATTACGACAAAGCTCCCTGTGTGTGTTTGTGTGTGTGTATGTGTA